>NC_081138.1:30264159-30296659 GCF_958295425.1 Solea solea
CAAACACAAAAGAAATCCCATTTATATGGGATTACATGGGGTTTTTTGAACAGTGGGATTGTAGAATAAGAGAATATTCTTGATCTGAATTTAAAGTTTTCACCCTGACACTCATCACCTCACGCAGCTGGGCGGCTCCAGCGACCAGCGCTTCCTGACGTGTGATTACATTTTCATTTTCACAGCCTCACCGCTGGATTTCAGGTCTCAGCTGCACGTCAGTGCTGCCGTTCTACTTTCCTAACCTGTCACTGTCAGAGGGCCGTCTCACACACACACACACACACACACACGGCATCTGACACGGCTTCATTTTTAGTTTCCGTGACGTTTGATTTTGACAACGGAAACTTTTCTGACGTGAAGAAACACTGACAACCCTAAAGATACGTTGATCGTTACGAGGGGTGGGTAATATCAGCAAAAAAATAAAATATCTCTATGATCGTCTGAGTTATAAATCGTTGATTGTTTCTTACAGATTATCTATCTAATTACCAAGCTTTTAGCCAGGATGTTTTTAGAGGGTGTCCATTTTGAGGTGCACATTTTGTGGAATACAGTCAAGTTTGTCTGTCTACTTCCTCTTTTCCTAATTTTTCACAAAAGTAACATCATATCTTCAAAAAGTAAAAAAAAAAAAGGTCCTTATTTTTATATCGCCTTCATATAAAAAAGGACATTATCAACTGTAAATATGTCAGTAGTGGGAATTAAACACACTGTTAAATCTCCGTCAAATCACATGATTGAACTGAATCTAACAATATCACATCTGTGCTATAATTTGTTTGGGGACCTCAAAAAAATCTCCTGTGACGCATTTGTGTGTCCCAACCCAGAGTTTGGTAATCACGGTTTCCCGTCACACCTACTTAAATGTATTTAAGAATATTTTTTTTGCTGCTTTTTCTTGCTGATTTGAAGTTTAAGTGGCTAAACATCTTTTGTATCGGTTGTCAGCCACGTTTTACTTTTATACAGACTTGTTTATTACTACCGTAGACTGTTCAACTGGGCCAGGAAATGAAATAGCAACCACAACATTTCTCTTCAAAGTTCTTAAAAGCTTAGGTATTTAGCTGTAATTGTTTGAAGATGACATACAACTTTAGAAGTTTAAAGAGCAGTGCTGTTGCGTAGTTAAATGATAAATTGCAGTTCTCCTTGCTGATGAGCAGTGAACACCTTTCACTCAGGCTTTTTCTTGTTTGGTCAGGTAAGAAATAAAAAAAAGGAACAGAATGTGCTGGTCGCGTTCAATTCCTGTTCTTTTTGGGCAAATGAATGACGGCGGCTGGTCTGTTTTGTGTTTTCCACGGTCATCAGCCTTTCCTGTATCTGCATCATCACTGTTGTTGTGTTTGAGTTCCCGTCCAGTCCATATTTGCAAGATACTCAGAATTCCTTCTCCATCTGGAAGGGATCAGGCCCGCTCTAATGATGATGAATACTGATTGCGCAGGTTGTGGCAGAGGCAAAGGCTCCCACAAACAAAGCACCTTCTCCATGTGATCAAGGAACACCGGGATCCTTCGGGGGTTCCTTGAAAGAGCTCCTCTGGACCCTCAGGGGCAATTTACAGAAAGTCCCAGTAACAAGATGATCATCAGGCTTCATCCGTTACCACTTCTGCACTCAGCTGAAGTATTTACACTCGTGACACGTGAAGACGCTGATGCCTGTGAAGTGTCTGTGTCTTCTCTGGCTCTCCCACAGATCAGCTGCCTCTCTGGACCGAAAGTGGAATTTCTCCCCTCATCTCTGTTTTCGGTGCCAGTTAAAAAGACTCTGCTGAGGAAATCACTGAGCGCTTAGATCACACAAATGGCAGTTTGACGTCAGTCACAGTCGGATCGGTTGGCGGTAGAGCTTAACACGTCTGAGGTGAACATCTCGAGTGGCCAGTGTGATGGCGCTAATCTGATAACACGAAACAAACTGCTCTTTGACACACTTTCAAGGCAGTGATTTCCAAAGGCTGGGTCGGGACCCACAGATGTGTCCTTTTGGGTAAAATGGAATAATTACATTTTTCAGTTTTTAATTCTAACTCCTTTTTAAAGGCAAATCGTGTCTTAACTGACAGAATTTCACAGCTGTCTCAAAAGGGTTGGTCCTACGAGCGTAAACGTCCCCCTAAACGTTCCGACGTGCGCTTCTAGGCTGTATGTGTGAAACTCCTAACAAAAAAGTTTATTGGATATCCACATTTTGGACAAAAAGTGAGATTTTAATTATATTTCAGAAAAGTTATTGGTGCATAAAAAGAAATAATGATTTTGGAATTCTGTCCCTGTGAGTGTGACAGTTTGAATTTGGCCGCGCGTCCCTTCGGTCCACAGCAAGTTCCCAACAGCTGCCGTCTGACTTACTTTGAAATCCACAGCAAATTTAACTCTATTAAGTCTCTTCATAGAGAGACAATAAGTATTTCCACATATGCTGTTTGGAGATTATTCTTACAAAGCACAGAATAAGTTCATGGAGGAGGTTGTGTTTTAGTTGCCATCTCTGTCTGTTTGAAGGATTACGCCAAAAACTACTGAAGGGATTTCCATGAAATTTTGTGGAGGAGTGGAGCATGACCCGAAGACGAACCCATTAACTTGTAGAACGGGTCTGATTAAGGGGGGGTGGATACAGGATTTATTTATTTGTGAGATGTCTGATCAGTTTCTCGGTTTTTTTTGTTTTTTTTTGCTATAAAATCAGACTTATGATTTTCTTTGTGTCCTCACGTCACCCCTGAGGTGAACGTGACAGATGAGCGACGGCGTCAGTTGCTGCAGGTTTAATTTACGGCACCACAGGAAACATTATGACATGTTTTTTATTCTCTCCTCTCTCTCAAAAATCAATGAAACTACTTTACTGCAAAAAAAAACCCTTCTGGGATAATGGAGGTCGAAACTCTCTGGCATTTTTTTATTTTATTTTGTGGCTGAAAAGTTTTGTGAATGTGAGTTTAAATGGTTTGACTTTATTCTCCCTCCTGTTGAGTCTGAGGAGATCCAGGGCTCAAATTATATCTCTCACTCGTAATAACTTGACCAGATCGGTCAAACTGACAGACGATCAGACAATCTGTCCTGCTCTGACTCAACAAACCGGACAAACAAGCCAACGGCAGGCTCTTATTTGTAGATATGTCGTTGTGATGCAGCTGCATCTCAATAAAAAGCCCGTTTTAATCTGATTCATCAACCTGTGCTGTGGATTCAGGATCGGACGTCTCTCTGTAGCTACTGTATGTCCACGAGAGCTGGTATTTTGATACCTGTACTACAATAGTTGGGTAGTCATGGTACAGTTTGGTTTGGAACAGTTTTGCCCTGGGTCAGGGACCGTACCTTTACGTGGTAGACTCGGTGTGTGCTGTGCCTGATGGCCACATCCACTAGATACGTAGCGTTGCACCGGTGTGCTGACAACAGACAACAACAGAGCTTTTTTGTGGCTGTTTTGACTCAACAAGACGTCAAAGCTTTGTTTGAGAAGAGACTGCGGGTGTTGAAGAAACACCGGTCGCAAGGGAGTGACGATGACCGCCGTGGCTCTAGTTCCATACCGTACCATACCGTTAGGGGTACCAGAGGAATGGGTAATAATTGATAATCGGGGCCGCTTATTTTTGGACCATTCCTAATGGAAACGCAGTTGAACTGTTTCACTCGGTGAAAACACACCGTATGAAATGGATTTTGACCAGAACTCCTCTTTCGTGAAACCTCGAGATTTTCTCTTCAGGAAAATGTTTACTGGGTGAGAAGTAGAAGCTCATTTTTTCCCATCAACATTGCATTTAAACGGGAGGCGCCCTCAAGTGGCAAACTGACTCATGCACAGAGCGTCACTTATCAACTTCCACTAGAATATAAACCAGCGCCTTAACTTCCCGTCAGTCGTCACTAAGGGGAAACCTTTGTAAGGTAACGTTAGCGATTAAAACGTCCGATATCCATCATAAAGGTGAACGCTGTCTTTAAGTCGCTTTAATAGTTAGGCCTAACGGATTCAACGTGGCCTCTTGGGAACCAAACATCTCTGCATCGTTGGCTGACAGGTTGCCAGCAACAGTTGGAGGCTGTTTTATTATTGAAAACCAGGAAGTGACATCACGTCAGCTGCTATTTCCTACTTTTCAAACCAGAAGGCTATGCCCGTCCATTTCTTTTACACAGTCAATGCCTCTTATTTATCAAATGCTGTATTTCTAATGCCGTTGCATGGTTTACTCCACGTATGTGTCATTTGGGGATTATTTTTGGACTATTTGAGACTATTTTTCATGTGTGACAAGCAAAAATAGCAAAAACAGACTGAGACGAGACACTTATCACAGTTAGTTTCAGCTTCTTGGCTTAACTTGAATACATGAAAAACAAAGATATTGCATTTTTAAGAAAGAAAATGGTGAAAACCCTAATAAAACTGACAAAAGTCACCTGACGATTTAAACCTTTCCTCAGCCTTTATTAAAGCCGTAAACTGGTGACAGAATCCCTGCCATCATGAAGGTGATGGTAAGGAGTTGAAAAATGCAAGCACATCACACCAAACCAAACCAAATGTGTTTATGTGTCAGCCGTGTAAACAGAAAACCAGAGCACAAAAACAAAGCAAAACAGAGATATAACATCATTTATGCCTGGAGTTGTGAGTCCAGGAGGAGAAAGGCTTTGTTTGGAAGTAAAACTGGAGAGCTGCCTTCAGCTGGAGGCTTCGAACGACTTCCTGCCAAAACACCGAGCAGCTCGTCACTCGCCATCTGTCGACTTCAGCGTCTTAATTATGACACGTGAAGTCGTGTCCAGGACATCCTGAACTCTTTGAGTTTGGGAGTTTAGGAGTTGAGTCGGTGCTCAAAAGTGCTCAGGTAATAATGTTTGTCCTGACGTCATAAAAAAGGGAAAATTGGAACTTCTATCAAATCATTTTTTAGATTTATTGGTTCTGACGTTCAGATTTAAATGTAGCTTGATCTTAATTACATACAAAAAAGAAACAGACGATGCATTTTTATTTGAGACAGAATGATTTTTCTCTCCTCTGTGTGACCCTCTGTGGCTGCTCTGTTGTCCTCACTGCTTCTAATCTGTCACAAAAAAATGATGAATGGCCTTCAGGTTTTTCCGTCACTGTCACTGATGGATAATCTCCGGGTATCATGACCTCAGCTTCCACTCGGACGAGGACTAGTTTTTGTGTCGGATTCCGGGTCCAGAGGTGAAAAATGACAACTGTTGAATACTGAGGGCGTAACTTCAGATGTCAACAGCAGCAAACGTTCACTCTCACGTTCAAAAATACAGCCTTTTTGGAGTGTTGCGAGGAACCTGTGCTAACCACTACACCGCCGCGTGGCCCCTACTTGCATTGTAACTCTTATTAATTTGAGCCTCTGTTTGTGTGTCTTTAAAGGACGGATCCTGGACCTGAAGACGGGGACGGTGAAGAAGGAGGGACAGCAGTCGTCCATGAGGATGTGCATGGGCTCGCGACGCTCCTTCATCTGCCGCTTGAGGTGTGTGTGTGTGTGTTTATACTCAAAACCTGGTCCTAATGAGGCAGAACCTCATTTCCTCGGTTAAGTTAAGGTTGGGGGGGTTAGTTAGTTGTTGGTTAGTAAGTAAGTTGCTAAACTTTAGTTTTAGTTTCCTGTGATAATTACATTTAAGACGCTGAAATCACAGAACTATATATCACTGATTGATTGATCAGTCATAACATTTAGTAATTTAGTTTATTTAGATAAGATGAGACTTATTTGATTCCACACCGGGGCAAAATTCACTTTAGAGTCACAGCCTCTAAGGGGTCAGAGGTCGATGACTATCAATGGAAAAAACCATAAAAAGGATGAAAATACAATAATAATATAAGAATAAATAATAAAAACAAGAGCATAAAAAAATAAGAAGATACAATCGATGAGTTGTTCAGTGTTTCACAAACCTGGACATGGTGACGTCCTCAAATGTCCTGTTTTGTCCACAAACAAACATTATTTAACGCTTTAATGAATTATTTCTTATATGCAGCAAAGAAAACAGTTTAAAAAAACACTCAAACCGATCAAAACAGTTGATGATTAGTGTCGTAATCGATGAATGCTGGATTTCAGGGTGTGCAGAATAGGGCCAAACTTTTACACGGCAGTGTTGATGCCAAGTCAGTAAGTCATTGATTGTAGTAGCCTTTACTTTAAAGTGTGTTTTTGCAGAGAGGAAATCGTCTGAATTAACGCCGCCGTGCACCAACTTGTCCCAGAGTCACAATAGTTTTAATTTCAGACCCGTTTTTGTTTGTAAAAACTAGTTAATGTTTCTGTCTTTGTCTTCTGCCGCGCAAGTGTCCGTGCATCCTCGGAGAAATTACAAATATACTCCAGAGACGCATTTCCCCAGCAGTGTTAATCACCAACGATTGTGTCGCTAATAGATTTGGATAATTACTCCGTGAAATGAATGAGACGCGACTGAAGCGGAGCTTGTTGAGAGAGAGCGAGCGAGCGAGAGAGAATGGCGCCTCTCATAAAAAGGTCACCTCTGCTTTGTAACTGTACACAGGGATCAATTGACATGCAAGCAGGCAGCCGCCGTCACAGACAGTGTCGAACAGCAGGGGCTCGTGTAATGTGACAGGCTGTCGGCAGTAGGTGGCACTCAAAGCGACAGCCATTTAAAGACTCTCACAATGGCACGTTCTTTCCTTTTTAGCGGCTGCCTACACAGAGCGTCGGCGAGTCCCGCTGAGCTGTTTCTAATGAGCTTTTACAACACGGCTTCATCATGTGATTGATCGTGCGGCTCGGAGCCGTTAATCACAGGTCGCAGGCCGATGCAGGCTGAGAGAATCAAATCCACAATATTTTACTGGAATATTCCAACGGCGCTTTTTCCACAATGCAGTTCCAGCACGACTCGGCGCGGTTTGGTATAATTTTCCATTACTAAAATGCCGGCATCTCCAAAGTCCGGCCAGTGGGCCAATTGTGGCCCTGTTATCTGACTCCGGATGTGAAAGAAAGGCAGAATCTTTTCACTTGTTCACTCCTGCGTGGCCTACTTTTGGTTATGTTGCCATTTAGAAATGATAACTTTGACAAACACAAGTACAGTTGTGTGTAACTTTTACGTGGTCTAAAGGCACCTGTGGCCCCTGGGAATCTTCACATTATCAAATCTGAGGCTCGCCAAAAAAAAAAAAAAAGGTTTGGACACCCCTGCTATAGTGCCGCCTCAACGTGGGCGGAGTCATCACAGCGCGGCTGCGTGAAGCTGCTGTGACGTGGTTTTCTACACACTAGTGACTCGTAAAGCAGTTGTTTTGGGTGTAACTGAATCATTAGAGTCAGTGGATTCAAACGATTTGTTCACAGAATCGTTCAGAGCTTCCTGCATGACCGAACTGAAATACCACTGAACATGGTCGTGATTGTGCTCGCGATCGCCGGCTTTCAGCAGTGCTGTCGCTCAATACGATCAATACACCAGACTCCTCTGTTAGATATTGACATTTTAGACATTTCCTTTGCTAAATGTTGTAGATTAACGTATTTTCTAGTTTTTTTAACTTTAATCTACAGTTTCGGCATTGTTCGCTTTGATTCTTGTGTCGGACGTCGCGCTCACAACTTTTCCAGTGACGACAGTGTCTGACCAATCAGTAGCCGGCAGTCTGTCGACATCACATTTTAGAATTGGCTCAGCTCGCTTGGAACCTCGTCAGAGCAGGTACTAAAAAAAAAAAAAAAAAAAGGTTACCAGGTACTATCACTGATGGAAAGGCAAAAAAAAAAAGTTGAGTCGCGACATCATGGAACTGTGCGGTGGAAAAGCCTCATCAGTAACATTAGAATCTCCAGATAAACATGGACATCTACAGATGTTTTTAGTATTTACTCGGTGCCCACTTCAAAGCTGCAGAAGCCGGGATTGCTGGAGAAACATGGATGTGATTGTTGAGTTTCATCTGCACGTTGTTAAAATACTGACATTTTTGTTTTGAGCTCCTCTCATCACTTCTTTTTGCCACTTGAGGGGATTTTGTCCAATTCTAAAACTCTGTGCAGATATTCACCAGCTGCTTCTGTTCTGTGAGCTAAAAACACTTATTTTCTCTCTGGTAGAACAAAATCAGCATCAGTGTAGGTCAGGTACTGGTCAAAAGCACTGGATCGGATATGGGACACATACAAATGTTATATATCGTACATTTCTCTATGTACAGACTGGAAAAATGTCATTAATTCACTATATGGGAGAGGAATATCTGTTAGACAGTTGAATTATGACTTGAAAATTGCTTGTGTTAACAGTGTTATAGTTAAAAAGGGTGTAAAAATGACCGTGTTGGTCTTATGTGCGATGAACCTCCAGCCCTTTTCACTCTGCCCCAGTAACGCGGTCTGTGTTCCTGAGAGAACGTCGGTTTAATGCCGTCCCCGTATACTCATTAATTAGACCGAGCAGGTTTGTCGTTGATATTCTAATAATCACTGCCGTCTGTTGTCGGACACGGCTCCACCTTCAAACCAAAGCATGTGACCTTGTTGAAACCCGGGCCAAATTGTGTTCCTGCTTGTGATCGGTGTCCCAGCGTCGCACAGTTTGCCCCGCGGTCGTCATTACTCAGCGGCCACGAGCAACATCAAAGCAGCATTTGACTCTTTTAAGGGGCCTGCGAGAGCTCGCGTTAAAGTTGAAGTGATAGTTCAGGGTTTTCACATCGGCACCAAACAAAAAGATTAGCTAAAATAAAGATTGTGCCAGCTTAAGTGAACACATATTAGGAATGTTTTCACTGTGATTGGACACTCATACCGTGGAAGTCCTGAGGTTGGGGCGTACAGCTCTATTTCTCTGCTTTCCGGTGTCCATCCATCCATCCTCTACCGCTTTATCCTCCACATCTCAGCTGGCATAGGGCGGAAAGCGGGGGTCACACCGTCGACAGGTCGTTTTTGAATTTACTAGATATCACAAACCGTCTATGAGTTACGGTAAAAGAAGGGTTAACTTTGCTGGAACAAAGGAGTTGTTGCCCATGTGTCGCAAAAGTCAAAAAGATGATGTTTTCAAATGTGTTGTTTTGTCCAAAAAAAACAAAGTTATTCAGTTTTAATGGTTCCTTTTGTAACCTGGAGCAAAGAAACCAAGAAACATTCAGATTTAAGAAGCTGAACAATTATGGAATGTATGTTGATTGTAAAAGAAAAACACTCCAATTGATTCATTGATTATCAAAATTGGGGATTGCAGCCCACGTCACGGAATGCCTGCCTGGTTCTAAGTGGAGGGAGGGAGGGAGGGAGAGGAGGGGCTGCGCACATTGCCGTCAGTACGATGTGTCAGCACCTCATACAACAACAATGACTGAACTATAAAATAAATAACATACCTTTTTCTAATTTCTCTCTGACACGCTGTGGCTGTAAAGTGCAGCGAGTGCAGAATCGTCGGGGATCGGCTGTAGCCTTGTTTTGTCTGGATCTGTCTCAAGGCCCGAGAGTCACACGAGAACCACGTTACACTGTGCTGTGAGGAATTTGTTGGACCGGCGTGTTCTTCTGTTTTGTTGCTATTCCAGGCCCCTGCATAATTCAAACAACATGCTGCCGGGTCAGGCCGAGAGAGACGGCGAGCGAGGGGTGAACGCAACCACTTCAGTGACAAGTACATAAACATTGTCTGAGAGGAACACAGCAGGATCAGCAGGGTTTCATTTCAGGGAAGCCGTGATTAGATCCAGCCTGGCTTATGCAATGTGGAGGCACGAGAGCGGCCTGAAAAACAGGGGAGAAAAAAAGAAAACACCCCGCAGGCTGTCGTACCACTGACCTCAACTAAACCTAAACAGGAAACTTAAAGGCCCCAGCCGGTGATATAAGCTTCATATTATATCAAATACAAAATTCAACTATGTTGCAGAAATACGAAAGCCATATCCACTCAGACACACAAATGTCCCTACATGACCTTTTTCTTTGTCATGGGTGGAAAGGTTTCCGTAAACACGGCACAAGTAGAAGCGCCTGGTTTTCTCTAAACCGCTCTGAAGGCTGTGAACAGAACCCAGAGACGGTTCATACGTCTTCACTTCACTTCATCACTTACCTGCAGTGACTCACTGTACCACACAGACCCGGTGACACGTTTAAAGAAACAAACTGTCCTTAATGAAACTGATTGTGTGGCATGTTTTCCGACATCATGATCATCCACTGGACTGTAACATCAGCTGCTGTCTGTGTTTGTGTGCAGGTGTGGCAGCGCTCCTCTGGATCACATCTCCCTCAACCGTCTGTCCAACATGAGGAAGCGATACAGGTACGGCAACTGCTTCTTCACACATGACTCTGATTCACTTAAGTGTCTGTCTGTCAGGGTCACACTTAAGATTGACCGATATGGAGATACTTATCTTTAGAAACACGATGCCAATATATGCATGTTTTCCCTCTGTGTAATAAAATATGACACTTTAACAGCAACAAATATACAGGAAATTGCTTGATTTAGATACTCATTTAATGTACTGATGCACAATATTGGTATTGGCAGATATTGGCTTTAAAATGTGTATTTGGCTATCAGCAAATGTTTCTAGGAAGAAAATATTAAATTATATAATTAATAATCAACCTAATGCATTGAATTGCCTCATATAAACATTGTCATTGCAGCAACATGTGCACGTGCAATCGTCACACTGGGACATACAAAGTGAAATTGCTGCTTCATTCAATCAAAACTCACAACAGCTCTCACTTCCATGTCTGTCTGATCAAACTCAATTTAAGTCATATGATGAGCTTTTTCATGTCATTTACCTTAAGTTTTTCCAGCGTTTCATTAAATGTTCTTTGCTATGCAGATGACACTCTCGTCTTTGTAATCGTTCTCCAATAATTCAGTGTTTTGAGCTGTTCGGGTCCTTTTTTCATTTCTCAATATCCTGTACATCCTCTTACATTGCAACTATATCACAGAAAGACATAATTAAGTCAGTATTTAATCCTCTCCCATTTATCACACATCAGAACCTGATCAGCAAAGTTAGACGCGTTCTAATCACGCCATTTCTTCCTGAAACAGATCCTGCCATTTGAACTTTGTGAGCCCTCAAAAATCTCATCAAATAACAAACAACTATCGCTGAACTATCGCCAACAGACATGTGTTTTATTACATCAATTTGTTATTCACTGTAACATTTCTATAAAATTGATGTCACATTAATGTAAAAGCTTCAGCGGCCCGGTAAAATATGCACAGGGAGATTCAATTATTGCAGAAATCCACGTGATAAACCATAAAACTCTCTCTGTGGCAGTTTGGCTCTGTAAACATGATACAGGCTGCGTCGAAGCTGCAGATGAAGGGGAGGAAAAATAATGTATAACCACAATAATCATCACACCATTAGGCTTCCACAAATTTAAAAGAAAAATCATCCATGGCCCAACTGCTTTCAACATCTGAGCGGTATACGTCAAAAAAAACAACGCTCTGCTTTTAAACTGCATAGAATGATAAAAAACTCCCATCCTGTGATTTTGTTATTGTGATTGTTTTCGTGCCAAATCCTCCTCTCGCATACCAGATGTCAAATGTGATGCATGTGTTACAGCTCTTTTCATTACAGCCCTGTCATATTTAAATGGGAGGAGGACATAGGTTACCCATTAGGGCTGAAAACAGAGGCAAATAAGTTATTATTATCTCTTTGTCACTACCTCATAAATAACGTATTCAAATATGCACAGATAAACACAAAGTGGACGTGTAAATCATGATCTACGGTTGTTGTGAAGCTGCTGCTCTGTGATGATAAAACTGTTGTAGATTTAAACGCAGCTTCTCTGTGGTTAATTATCTCTGTGGTCCAAATATCACGATACGATATAGGGTCCACGATACAACATGGAGAACAAAGGTCATGAAGTCTGTGTGTATTGGACGTGGATGGAGCGTCTTTTAACGGCGCTTTCTCCACCATTATCCCGCTGTAAACTTCACGTGTGTTTGCAGAAGTGATGACGTTTACAAGACTCCTTGAATGCATCTTGAAGCTGCTCCTTTAAGCCAAACACTTTGTAGAGCCCACAAAAGTGATGAAATTTACCAGGGTCTTTGAATGCATCTCGTTAGCTCAACATGCTGTAAACCCGGCACTAGTTTCACTAGCTCTCATGCGCTGGAGTTTCAAATATTGGACCTATAAACCCTAAATGCCCATTCCTACTGCCTGGAAACACAATAAATCTTCCAAAAAAATTCTGTTTTTACAGAATTACAAAGTTGGACAAATGTTTGAAATATGTTGTTGCCGAATAAATATGTTGGTAAAACAAGACAGTACATTACAATACATGTTTTTTTATATATTAAAAATAAGGGCAGGAACTCGTGAAAGGTATGAACTAAAACTAAACAAGAGGTCAGTCTATGGAACAAATCTGTAAGATAAGATGCAGCTGTGTAAGAGCAAGAGTGACTGATAAACTAATAATGACTTTCATAATCGACTAATCCTCCTGATTACTTTCTCGATGAGTTGTTTGGGCCATAAAATGTCAGAAAATATTGAGAAATGTTTCCCAAACCTAGAAATGAAATGTCTGGTTTTGTCCACAATGATTTATTTGATTTTTCGGCTTCTTAAATGTGAATACTTTATGTTTTCTTAACAGAGAACAAGTCTTTTGAGGTAGAATGTTTCATATTGTTTTTGAATCTAAGACGCTAACATGACCGCTGTGTCTCTGTGTGTGTGACGGACAGGAATGGACTTGGACCGTCCAAAGAAGGAGAAGCCCAGTACTCGGTGGTGCACTGTACCGGCTACATCAAAGCGTGGCCCCCCGCAGGTTGGTCCACATCCTCTGTTCCACACTATTGTCTCTGTCCCCACTTGACCTGCACTTTACCTCACTGCACCGCGTCCCTGCCCAGACTCTAACCTGAAGCAGCTGTGGACTCGGCACAGCTCCGGGTCAGAACCGCTGATCTACGACCCAGTCTGTGTGGCTCTGCTGTCCCACTGAGAGTGTGTTAGTGTTCCTGTGGAAGTGGATGGAAAAACTAAAAAAAAAAAAGCTTGCATAGTTTGCTCCTTCGCTGTGGAGAACATCTGTGGTCAGCCAGGATTCACATTTGTTACAGCGCGGTCCAACACTAACCCCGGATTTTCCCTCAAAGCTTCACCTGCGTTTTCACAGACCTGAAAGTCTCACCCAATATAAAAAAAAAATTGTTTTCTTCACCGCCTCCACACCTAATCGTCTGCCTTCTCCTGGAATTACTTTACACTCAACACGTTCAGGTCAAGACCCCACTTAAAGGGGCGGTGGACCATTTTTGTGGTTTGGGCTGTTTCTGTTGGGTTGTAAAATTGCTGAAAAAGCAAGATGCAGGTGAGGACATGGGTGCTTTACTCGCACGGCTGCGTGAAACTGCCGTGATGTGGTTTTCTACGCGACACAAACACACAAATTAGTGACTTGTAAAGCAGTTTTTTTTTGGGTGTAACTAAATCATTAGAATCGGTCGATTAAAACGCTTTGTTCACAGAATCGTTCAATACTTCCTGCATGAGCGTCTGACACAGTCACTGAACTGAAATACCACTGAACGTGGTCGTCACGATCGACAGGTTTCAGCAGTGCTGCCGCTAAACACACCAAACTCCTCTGTTTAATATTGACATGATTAACGCATGTTTTCAGGGATACTTAAGTCTTTTTAACTCGTCTACAGTTTCGGCATCGTTGGCTTTGATTGTTGCGTCGGACGCCGCGTCACATTTTGTATCGGCTCCGCTTGGCTTAGAAGTTATTCAGTGAGTCATGGAAAAATGGCAATGAAAATTGTTTTCTAAAGCGTTAAAATCCATTCGTCCTGTTGATCTTTTGCAAACCTAATATTGGTGTTAGCATTCCAAGTCAGCTTGTCCTCAGCAATCCGATCCCTCTTTTACTTTTAATTATTGTTCAGAATTACAGGATTTTACAGTTTATTTGTACAGTCTGGGATCAGGTCTTGAGTTTTCTATTGCTGAGCTCATACGACTTGATGTTGGTATCATAAGAGTCGGCACTGGTGTCTTCACCAGAAGGTTATCACCTTCCTTCCTTCCTTGGTGTTTCATCAAAGCGTTTGCTGTGCCTGAGTGTTGGAGCTGAAACACCGTCACAAACTCCATAGGTGAAGGCGAGTTAAAAGATTTGGTATTTAGCCCCTGAAATCTGATGGTTTTATCTGAAAATCATTTCTTTACCTGTTTCCCCTGAAGTCAAGACCTCAGATGCACTCTCAGACACACATGCACAAACAAACAGTGCTGTGTTTACACACACAATGACTGGAATACACCCCCCCGGGTCTCAGACCCAGGAATGTACATAGCTGTAACCGTTTGTTAGAACGGAACAACCCAATCACCTCTGTGAGGTCACGTTAGAAACATTTCAACGTTTTAACACAAACACCCACAATCGTGTGTGTGTGTGTGTGTGTGTGTGTGTGTATTTTGAAATTGCTGACTCATGGTTAATTTCCTGGCAAACTAAAAATACTCCTGGAATATTTTGGACATGAAAGTGCTCGGGGATGATTGTTCAGCAGGACACACATGCTTATCGATCACAGATGGACGGTTGGAGGGAGACGGCGCCGCGCAGAAACACATGCCTGAGCGGAGGAATGAAGCTCGGCCCGGCGCAGGCTCATCTCTTTCAGATGTGTGGTCAAGTGCCATCGACGAGAGCCGAGGAATTTCCACTAAAACTAAATTCATATTAGATCCATATTAAAGAGCGGCCGCTCCAGTCTGCCGATGATTGCATGTGACGCTTCATACATCAGAGTCGTCCCTGTGGCTCTTGTGAGCGCTCCGTGGTATTTTCTGATCTCATTCAGGCGAGGTTTTCTAAGGTCATCGTTAGATTGATAAATTCTAGAATGCTGGAGAGCCGGAGCCGATCCCAGTTGGTACTGGGTGAGAGACAGGGTGAAATCTGGGTTAAGGATAAGCCAATATCATATACATATGGTACGTTGCTGGTCCAAATACTTGTCAAAACTACTGGATCAGATCTTGGAAAAACAAAAATGCCATATTTGAAGTTTTGTCCCTTTAGATCTTCAGAACAGTTAAAGTTGCAAACAAATGCCACGCAGGATTGGATAAATGATGACGTCAGATAACATAATAGGAGATGAACACATGAATATGTCCGTCACGGCTGGGTTGCAAACCCTGGAGCTAACGGAGAGGACGTGACTGGAGCAGATTTTCTGTCGTGGTCCGTCTCTAGTTATAAAACCGAAGCTGTGGGCCGTACAAAATCTGACCGGCCGGACTTTGGACACGCCTGCACCGCAATTTGGGGACGGGCATGTGTGTTTGTGGAAGTGATGAAATTTGAGGTTTCTTGAATGCATCTTAAAAGCCGCTCCTCTAAACTCCACAGAATTATAACAATAATTGAATATTCAAAGAGTTTTTTTGCTGGAAATGTCCATCCCTACCATAAATATCACATGAACGTTTCGTTAAGTCTGTTCTGTGAGGTTGGGCAGAAGAAACTCTTTGAGTGTTATATCATCGTCACATTTCTTCCAGCAAGTGCCCTCAGGACGTCACCTGCTGCCTGTTATTTTAAAGCACTTTGATTTCAGTGTCAGAGTTTATGAAAACCATCTATAATCCAGTCTTATCCACAAGGAAGCAGAACTTTTGCTGTCCTTCCTTAAACGTTTTCCATAGACACGACATTGTTTCATTCACACGAAGCAGAAAGAGCCTGACTGACGTTCACTGAAACTTCTCCCTGCAGCCCATTTGACAAATATTCGCATTAGAACACGTCGGAAAATATTGTCCCGTACCGTTGACACTTTATGGCGAAACTATGACTTATAAATCACCGTGGAGGCGAGAGCGCCGCTGCCGTAGCAGTCCGTAGATTACCTCTCACTGCTGAAATGTTCAAGAAGCAAATGGATAAATAAGTGTTGATGCTGTTTTTGTGGAATTCTTGTAAAATGGCTCTTTCTGTTTCCTCAGGTATGACTATACCAGACGAAGACACAGAGGCGGGTCAGACCGGGAAGTACTGCCTAGTGGCCATCGGGAGACTGCAGGTATGTGTGTGTGAGTGCGTGTGAGTGCGTGGTGTCCTTTGCTATGCAAAATGGGGTTATAGTGGGATATTCCCAAAGAAATGTGAAAATGACATAGCATATATATGACCACATCTTCTCAGATTTTTTATTGTGAGTGTTATAAATAATGTTTGAATAATTTCCCAGGCGCATTTTCTCAAAACAAAATGTTTTACGTCTGTGTATTATTGGTCATTTACATTAAAACACAAGGATGGCACCATGAGATTCTTCCTGTCCCTCAAAACACTGGTTCCGTGTGGATAAAATGGCGAAACAATCGCAGATTGTCCTAGAGCTGAAGAGCTTTGCCCGAACTCCTCCTCCTCGGCCTATTTGGAGTGCTGAGATGTTACGATGTTAACAGAGGACTTATTTTATTTCTTTGTCCCAACTTCCAAGTGGCCTATGTAAATGTATAAATGACTCATTCTTGACAAAAGAGCTGTGTGCATGCACACATTTGAATAATGTCAAGCTTGTAAGGGGTTCAGGCTTTTAAAAACTTTTGACTAAACTCGTTCTCATGTCTACTTCCACACTACATTTTCATTCCAAAATGGCTTTACAAACACACAAGGTGTTTTAGCTCTGTATCAGAAGTAATCTGCATCCACACGAGCTAAAGCTGAAAACATACTGTATACACAATTATGACGTCACTCATAAAAAACTGTCAAATCCTTCCAGACGGTGACCGCTTCAGCAGCTGATCTGACAGGAGCTGCAGAGTAAGAGCTCGCAGAACTGTCAGATTCCACCAGTGACTCACGAGCTGCCGACAGCTGACAGCGCAGAAATGAAACTGTTTTCACAAACAAAAGGATTGTTATGCACAGTTATCACGGCAGAAGGATGAAGGAGAACAGAGACAGCTCTGGTGTAAATAACTGCCGGTGTACATATAGAAAGTATAATATAGCACAAACACCCACCGTCTGTCACGGATTATGAAATGAGTTATTCTTGCTCGCAGTTCTCAGACCTATTATATTTTCAGATTGTAATGAAAGCACACAGCGATGAAACGTCCTGGAGAAAATCTACAGACATTCCTGGTGGAGAACTGCGAAGCTCAGTGTCACGGCTTTGATCAAACACAGACTTGAGTGCGGTTCCGTTGTTTGTGTGCAGATCCAGTTACATAACAAACGGTGGCATTAATATTAGTGTTTGAACATGAAGTGGACATGTTTAATCACGTTTCAACACAGATCATCTTCTTCTTTTGGCTTCTCCCTTCAGGGGTTGCCACAGCAGATCATCTTGTCCCTCTCCCTTGTGTCCTCTTCTGTTACACCAACTGTCCTCATGTCCTCCTTCACAACCCCCATGGACCTTCTCTGTGATCTTCCTCTTGTCCTCCTGCCCGGCACTTCCATCTACAACATCCTTTGTCCATTATAATCACTGTCCCTCTTCCATTGTCTCCAAACCAAACCATTCAACCTGAGCTCCTGAGTTCGGCTCCATGTTCCGCTCGTGGTTTTCAGACACCGTCACCAAGCCCATACATCCTAGCAGGTCACACTGCCGTCTTGTGGACCTTCCTCTTTCACTGCTCTCCTTCTGTCACACATCAGCCCTGACCCTCGAAAGTCAATGCCAGTTTTTCTTGACCTCACTTGACCTCGTCCCATCCTGATTTTGCCTGAGGTGTGGACCCTGTGGTCGCTTCAAGCACCAGCCTCTTTATATACCTTGTTACATTATATGCCACGTTTCCACCAAGTGCAACGGTTCAGTTTGGTACTGTACGGTACGCAGGGCTCCAACAGGTCCTTGAAGTCCTTGAAAGTTTGTCTCTTTAAGGAAAAGCAATTCAAGGCCCTTAGAGAGTCTTTAAAAACACCCTAAATTGACAAGGTGCTTGAATTTTGTGCAAGAAAGAAGTGAAGTTGATATTTTATGTAAATATCTTGTTAATTGGTCCTGGAAAAGTCCTTGAATTTGATGTCGACCAAAGTGTGGGAACCCCGGGTATGTACAGTTTTTTTTGCATTTCCATTAGGAATTGGACCAAAATTACTAGCCCTAACCGATGACCAATGCTTTGGCACCCTTCCCTTTACTGGAGAAAAATTGTACCATGTGGTCAGGGTGGAGTAAGAGTGGCTCCACCCACGACAGTCAGCTGATTGGTTCGACAGAAGTTGAAAAGTCGAGGTAAAAGCTTTGGCATCAACATTGTTGCCTGTTGTGTTGAGTTTGCTGTCGTCGCGCTGATACGACGTCACTCTGACAAAATGCAACCTGACCCAGGGCTTAACCGTTCCAAACAGTCCCGTACAGTACCAAACCGAGCCGCACCATCAAACCCCATCCTTCCTTAGCCCCTACGTCATCTCCCACGGCTCCTCCTACCGCCGGCGATTCCTTGAATAATGTTTGTAGAAAACTGGTGTGAAGCAGCTTCCTGTAACATGTCATGTCAAAGGCCTGAACCAGAGATGGTTATATTTTACTGGCTTAAAAAAAATGTGCATTTCATTTCATGTACCCACATCACTTTAGACCTGTCATTAGTCTAATTTATGAAACCTCCCATGGTTCTTGAGCCACGCTGGGAAAAACCCTTTCAGTTCCTCGTTTACCTACTGAGATAAAATACGTCGGGTTCCAGGAACATTCTGTTCAGAGACGGCTGAAGGGGGGGAAAAAAATGTGCAGGCTTTTCTTTCTGCGAAGAGAGAACCAGAGTTTACAGAGAAACTTGCTTAACCTTGTCAGTCACTTGACCCTTGTTTTGTACATTGGAACGTTCCCTCGAGAGTGTCTGGCGTGACGCTGCTGTGTGGGCTCGTCTTACCTCCGCTCGGCTGACGAACAGCTCGTCTGTAACGCGTTGACAGGCGGGGATGAGAAGAGCAGGAAGCGGCTGAGTTATGTGACCTTTCCACATGGTGTGTGGACTTTGTTGTGAAGAATGTGGCCAGACTCGCACCTGGCTACGATCTTATCACAATGGGAGACAGACCTCCATCACATGTGGATCTGCTCATGTTCAGGTTGCCGTGCTGTGGAGAGGTGAAGTTTCTGTGTGTTTTTCTTAACTGACACTTGAACCGGATATTGTTAAAAGTAGATTAAAGCACTGATTTAGAGGTGTGAATCTTTTAGAATGTCATGATCCGAGGTGGATTCGGTGGGTCAGGATTTGCTTAAGATCGATTTAAACTTGGACTCGGAGCTGCTAATTTGAGGGTCTGCTCTGTCATCATGAAATCTGAGTAAAGTGTTTGTGAGATCCAGTCGCTTTTAAACCCCAGCAAATCCGAAATAAAAAAATGGAGATGAAGTGTTTTCCACCAGTTAGAAAGATTTTCCTCCTCCGGAGGAGAGCGTTAGTCACCAGGATGGTTATCTACGTCTGATTCAGCTGGGTCACACTTTCAAACATCTGTGTGTCTGTACTGCAGATCTGCGCTATAGCAGTGGTTCCCAAACACTGGGTCAGGATCCACAGGGGTCACCAAACAAAGATGAAACTGAATTTTCTTGAACTTTTACTGAAGTTTGTTCACCAATTCAAAAATGAAGCTTATTTTTCTATATTTGTACATTTTGGAACCTATATTTATTATGTCCTTGGACTTAAAGAAGTAGGTGGTAGCTATGGAAACTTCACAAAATCACACCTATTTAAAGAAAAGAACGTGAGATTGAGTATGCATGTGTGGTACACAAGATTGTCGTGAAAGATCTGACCCCCAGACCCTAATAAGTCTCACTTCTCTCCGTGTTGACCTGAAGGCCAGTCGGGCACGTTTCTTCTGGGTTCAGTTTACAGCCACATGCTGCTGCGGCTCTAAGATGTGAACATGCAGTAACTTGTGAAAACAATAAATTAAGACAAGTTTTAGTAAACATGGTAAATCAGGTACACATGGTCCTAAAATTAGAGCGTCTCAACGCACCAGTGTTGGCTGCTTACAACATTCCAGACAGAAGACGTGTGTTTCATTTATTGATTAATGACTATTATTCCACCTTCATGTTTTGAGTCATGGCTGATTTTGATTCCCTCATGTAGTACTTGCATCATATTTGTACAGTCGTTCATGGGTGCAACACATAATCAATTATTAATCACCAACTATTTTCATAATCACGTAGTTGGTTTGAGTGGGTTTTGTTTTGGGGTTTTTTTGCAGTAAGAAAAGTTCATGTCATTCAGATTCTTTGTCATTTTTAAGTTGGTATGAGAGAAACAAAAGATTAATTGATAAAAATAAGCTTCATTAATGTAGAAATCAAACAAGCTTTTACTTTGCATCTCTTTAACCGTCCAATTAGTGTTTGTTTTTGCCGATATTTTCATTTTTCCCTTTTAATGTGACAGACGGACACTGCTTTGATGGACCACAGATGTTGTGGTCTCCACCATTAATTACACGAATGTTTTGTTCTCAGTCTGCCATAATAAAGTTTCAGTGAGCTGGTGCTTTGCCACTGTTTAACTGTCACAGCCCATAATTTCACACTGTTTATGGAGTCATTTACTGTGAGGACACGCAGCGCCAACAGTTGTCCATTTCCCCCTCTGAAACGATGTCTCTGCGAATAATTGTCAAACGCATTCAATGCAGCAGCAAATACTTTTCTTTTATGCCTTTTTTTTTGGACACTAATGCATGTCACTGGTTTAATAATTATCTTACTCGAGCAATAGTTGTAGGTTGTCATTAGAGGGACACAGATTCATTTGTGGGCCTGATATTTGCTGATATTTTTGTTTTTAGACATTGCTAAGTCACTAAAACGTTGTTTTTTTGTTTTTTTAATCCAATGGTTATTGTTAGTTTTTTTGATTTCATTTATTCAGTTTATACTTTTATTCTTTAATAGATTAAGACAGCATTTTTTTGTATTTGCGATCATTAAACAGTCATAGTTTATCAGATGGAGGACAAAGTAAAATTGGCTAAATATGTGGGACAAAAAACTTTAATGTCCATTATCAGCCTTCAGCTTACTTGGTTTCTTTACAAAAAGGGGTTCCACAAGGCTCAATCCGAGGCCCCATCTTGTTTACTTTTTTTTTTAACAATTTAAATTAATCTAAAACAGCTCCATCCATTAATATGCTGATGATTATCTAATGTAAACGTAGCCATGTTTCTATTTTTTTATTTTTTAAAAGAAAAGGCCCCGTTTGTGCTTGAGCTTGTGTTAAATCCCAATCTTTGCACCACTTTCTGGATTTTATGGACAAAACAACTTTGAATCCTATGAATCACTTACTAAAACAACCAACTCTCCTATTTATTTAATATATATCCATACTTTTATTACTTTTCATTCGTTTTAATAATCATTACGTTTTGAGTGTCTTTTTTATTATTAATTAAAACAAGTTTTCTTTGCTCCATGTTACAAAGAAAAAAAAGAAAATTTAATTTTTGTTTGTGGATAAAATAAGACATTTGGGAGCATCGTCATTTCTAAGGAAGGTTTGATTCCCCTGGTTAATTGAAGGCTACCCACTTGCTTAACTACCAACCTGCCTGTCTGAATGATGCATCTTTTAATAGATTTCTTTGTGAAATATTCTTGATTTTGGCCTTTCACTTTGCCCTATTTTGAATCCCTGTGAACCCTCTGTAACTAAAGAGAAAGCAAAAAAAAAACAAGAGGAAAGAGATGAAGGGATCAAACCAATACAAACACTGTAGAAGGATAAATCTCATTTATATATACATGTCTGTGTTTCCTTCAGGTGACCAGCTCTCCTGTCTCCATGGATATGAACGGCCTGGCGGTGCCCACAGAGTTCCTGTCGCGTCACAACTCAGACGGTGTCATCACCTTCGTTGACCCTCGCTGTATCAACGTCATCGGTTATCAGCCTCAGGTGAGATGAGAGGATTAAATTCATGATGTAGACACGAGTGTTTCTCTCTCTCTCTCTCTCTCTCTCAACTTCCACAGAAGGAGCATATTTTTGCTTCGTCCTTGCGGTGCATTAATATTCACAGCACGCAGCCAAGGCATTGATCGTTCACAAGCTTTTCCTCAGGTTTTTGGTCCAGCTGCACAGAGAACCCTTCCAAACAGGGAAATATGAGCATATATTACACCATATGTTCAGGGTTTTGTAGTATAGTTGATCATATTTGATCTGCTTATGCAAACTCTATGCATCCTCCATGTTTGTTTTCATCACTTTTCTTGTAGCTGTAAACACGACGGCACCGCGTTGGCAGCAGAAAATGGATGAGACGCGCTTCACGCTCGCGCTGATACTAAACAGCCATTTCTCAGACGTGGACTCTGGATAATGTCTGGTTTTATAAGCTGAGATTTATCTCAGGTTTCAGCCGATACAGTTCTTGCATCTGTCCATGTGATGGATCTGGAGAATCCCGAGTGTCTAGGTGAAGGAGGACGGCGTCTCTGGATTATCCGGGGTTTCTCCTGATGCTTTCTTACACGAGTTTACTCGGTTGTAATCCAGAGATTTGGCAGGATAAGTTCTGGAAACTGTCGGGAGTGACTTTTGCTTTGTTACTCAACAGAAAAGCAGAGGAAATTAATAAATGATTGTACCAAATCTGCCATTTGTTTCTCTTACGTTATCAGTTACGGCAAATCCACTCTGGAGGAGTTGATTAACCTACGCAGTGATTCCCCACGGATCACATTTTTCTTCTTCCTGCAAAAAGCATTCGTCTTACTTTTTAAATGAAACGTCGGGCATTTCCATTTACTGTCTCGCCGACGCCGCGTCATCTGCAGTTGCGTCCGCGCTCACCTTTTAAAGAAAGCTTTGTGCCCCACACTTAATCACTTCTCTCTTCTAACTCGTATTTAATGGCTTGATGAATGATTCATACGCAGCTCGGAGCTCAGTGTTTGGTGGTGAATTCATCACAGAGTGACAGTCGGAGCTAATGTCTATAAAAACACTGCGGCTTTGATCTGCTGTGTCTCGCGTGCTAAAACACGGACGTTCTCCGGAGACGGTGCAGAGCGCAAATGTCTGTAAAAGTCACTGTGGTCATCCTCTGTATGTGGACCATACGCACCAAATGTCACTAATGGCGTGTTTCCACCGGCTCTACTCGCCTCGGCGCGGCACGGTTAAGTTGCCTTTCCACTACCATAGTACCAGGTACTTCTTTTCAGCCGATACTCTGCGTGACGTCGCCAGACTGTCGGCCGCTGACTGGTCCAAGTACCGTCACGGGAAGAGACGTCCGACACAAGAATCGAGCCGAACAATGCCGAAGTGTAGATGAGTTAAAAAGACTTAACAATCTTTAAACTCCTGCTCCGACATTAGCCAGTCCCTTAAAACATTTACAATGTCGTTTTTAGTCGTTTGCCCTCAGGGATTTCAACGTAGCCGCAAATGAGAAAAGGCGAAAAGGGTTCCCACGGTTCCTTGAAATCCTTTAAATTTTATTTAAAGCACTTTAGGTACCATATGAGCCGTCATGTTGCTGTTGCTTCCTCCCTCTCTCCTCTTTTCTTTGCACACTTTCTTCTTCTTCTTCTTCTCAAATCTTAATCTTTTTTTCCTGTTTTGCTGTCCTCTAGGACCTGCTAGGAAAAGACATTCTGGAGTTCTGTCATCCTGAGGACCAGAGTCACCTGAGAGAAAGCTTTCAGCAGGTAGGACGCCATCCTTGTACAGACTGTAAAAATTGTGTCTTAAAAGTTTCACAGTTAAAGAAAATTGCCGTCTCGGCCTGATATAGTGGATGCTGGAGTTTGTGATACCGTGCCGTCCCTTTTCATAACTTCACATCATTTTTACCACACTGCTGTGAGTCTCGCAGCAGTGTGGATAATGTGACATTAAACCATGCAAAGAACAGTTCATACTCAATTTATGGAACCATTTCTGACACAGAGGGTGGAAGAGAGCGGTATCCTGGTATCTGGTTGATTAGATCTGGGTAGCTGCTTTCTTTGACATGGGTAATTACTTTATTTAATGTGGGTATCTGTTGATCAGACTCATTTGTTGTGCTTATCTGTTTTATTTGATCTGCTCATGTGGGCGCTCGTCTCTTTATTTAGTCACAGGATCTACGTAACCCATTTATCAGCGTAGCAGCTCCGCTGAGACCGCGCCGGGTCATCGCGGATTATTTCCCTTTGTGTCCACTGATTATTTCTGTCCTGTGTGGTCATGAGGGCAGCTGCTCTGGCCGTCCACAGCAGTTCATCTCAGAGAGAGGGAGAGAGAGAGAGAGAGAGAGAAGTGCAGTGCTGTCATTACTTGCGCTGACAGTTAGCGGAGTGGTTGGATGAGTCGGGAGGAAGATCAGGAGCTCAGGATTTATCACCATCAGCCAGACACAGCAGAAACTGCTCAATTCAAAACTTAGAAAGTGATAGGTCTTCAAATGGCTTCAAAACTTCTCATTCCAGCCTCTTAAAACTGCTTTTGTTGACAAAGTGTAAATATCAAATTCCTTGGATGGGTCTGAAACTGGAGCCTCCAGGTGCCGTCTCCAGATTATCCAGAGTTTCTCCCGCTGCTTCACTCGGTTACAATCCCGAGATTAGAGCTGGCAGGATAAGTCGGGGAAACTGTCTTGTCGTGACTTCTGTTGACATATTTTGCTCCATAACTCTCTGTTATCTACTCCCTGTCTTCTACCAAAACAAAAAAATGTTTAATGTTCTTTGCCAAGTTATGGATTCAATCATTCATTTCGGGTCATGGAGATCTTTGGAGCCGGGTTTTCTCACCGTCTCTTTCCTCTGCCATGCTTTTCACCTCTTCCTAGAAGATTCCAAGGCCTTTTTAGGAGAGGTGATGGATAGATATGTAATCCCCATCCCCAGCTGGTTCTGGGTCTCACCCCGGTGTCTCCTACAAGTGGGACCTGCTCGAAAGACCTTTAAAGGAAGTGGTCCAGGAGGAGTCTGATGCACCTCAGCTGTCTCCTTTTGAAGGCAAAGAAGCTGATGATGTTTAAGCTCCTCCCCTTTTATCTGTGACTCTGAGTACAGCCTCATTTTGGCTGCTCGAGCCTGCAGTCCCATTGTTTCAGTTACTACCCACAGCTCATGGATGCAGGTGAGATCAGGTCAGAACATGGAGTGTGGTACAACGTCTACACTAGTTTTCACCCATTAACAAGAACCTGAAATACTTGAGTCCCCTCGCTAAAGGGATGCTAAGTTCTCTGGTAAAATGGTTTCACGTAGACTTTGAAAACATCACGGCTCAGTGAACGCCCCAAAGTGTGATTCGACGAAAAGTCCAACGACGTCGATGTCATCTTGTCCTCCACTGTCACTTTTCACCTCCAGGAACAATAATAATCCCCAGTAACTTTGCTTTTCTTGCAGGTGGTGAAGTTGAAGGGACAAGTCCTGTCCGTGATGTATCGCTTCCGAATGAAGAACCGGGAGTGGATGTTGATCCGAACGAGCAGCTTCACCTTCCAGAACCCGTACTCTGACGAGATCGAGTACATCATCTGCACCAACACGAACGTCAAGTAGGTCCCTCACACACACACATACACGGCCTGATAAGGTCTGGTTCACACTCACTGTTCAAACAGTTAACCTCTCAGCCGATGAAAATACCAAAACAGGAAAGAAAATACTTAAAATCCCATTAGCCACTGCAATAGAAGGAACTACTCTACCTGAAGACCACAAAGTTAGCGGTACATTATACTAGTGTGTGTGAGGTGTGGAAAAAAAACAAAAAAAAACCATAATGACACCAAACCTTGGAGCGCTCGTCCAGCGGGATGACTCAGCAGATATATTTAACTTTCGTTCAGCACATCCTTGGGTAGGGAATTAGCTTCTCTTTTTTTTTTCCTGAGGTGTCATTGATGCCACTCATTCCTCTCTCTCCTCTCGCTGTGTTCTCAGTGTGAACACTGCTGCTGCCGCTGCTTCTGCAGCAGAGCCAGGAATAACACTGACGATGATCCAGAGCTGACACTGCTCAAGGCATTTACTGTTGTAAATGTGATGTGACGTGCTGAGTCAGCGTCTCGGTAAACTCTGCTGCTCGGCTCCACTGAGCTGCCGCCTCTGTTTGTCCTCGCTGAGTCTTGTAGCCTGTTGCATGTCCGAGCTCAGTGTCAAGAAGTGTCGCGATAAATGTTACGGGAAGATCTTGTATCGTGGGTCAGTGTGCAATACGATGGTCGATTTGCCAGAGCAGATCACTTCATCACTTCTGCGGGATCTACTGTACATTAAGCTGAGAGAATCGGCGACAAGATGCATTCAAGAAACCTCGTAAATGTCACCACGTCTGTAAAAAGACACTTAGTAAATGCTTAAAGCTGCTGCTGCTGCTGCCTTGTGGTAAAAGATACACACTCTTTTAATATTCAATGCAATCATTGATGAAATGTTTTCAGTTTTGTGTCTCACAAATTATTTATCTGTACTTCAGTCTTAATCACAAAACTGCTTTATGTTAAATGATCTCAACACAAAAACAGTGTCCACTTCAGACAACGATGGACTTAAAAAACGTGTCTTAATTTTTACTGTTTTGCCGTCAAACTCACGTGACTAGAAACAGATCTGAATTTAACCAGGTTTATTGTGCTTGTGCAGCGTTGTAGTTTGTGTGTAACATTTAACCAGCTGATGTACAGTGACGGTATTTGTCTTGTGAGAGATGAAGCACGAAGCCTACGTGTTGCCTTCAGGCGACTGTGAGAGGCTCGGTGAGAAGGGTGAAGGAAAGGCAGACAAATAGTGCGGCCTGATAAGAATCATTCGTCTCTCTTGTGGAGCTGTCGTTATTACCTGTCAAACACAGGGTGAAGAAAATGTCTCGTCTGCACGATCATGTGACGCCTGAAGCGGCTGTCTACTGTAGAGATGTCTGTGTGCCGGTTAATCGTATAACTGGTCAACGGTTCGCTTCACAGGCTTCAAACTTGGCAGGTGAATTAGTAAGGACGCCAGTGTGGGCAGTGCCAACTCTGGCGTTGTTTGGATAAGAAATGCAAGAGATATCATTAGAAATGCGACAGATGTATCGCTGAAAGAGCCACAACTGTGCCCACCAACAAGTGAAGATATGATATTTAGGTTAATGTCTCCCTTGTTTGTTACGACACCACCTAGGCCTATGCAGAACAACCGTGAAGTCATAATTGCTAGCGGTGTTGTGGACACTGTCTGCTGTCTCTCCCTCTCTCTCGGCCGTTGACGTGCAGAACAACGAGCGAGTAAAGTTAAAAGAGAGATCAAATGACGACGCGATGCCTGCTGCAAATCAATAAACGTGGACGCCATCATGGACGAAGACAAGTTGCCCCTCCCATCTTAAGCACATTCTAGTCCTTGAATCTGAGGGAATTGGTCCTGGAAAAGTCCTTGAATTTGATGTCAACCATGGTGTGTGCACCTTTTGGGGGAGTATTAATACGTACTCGAACTGTATAGTGGAAAAGCGACAATAGTCACTATCTTTGTCGTCGTTTGGTCTTGTCACTTTATGGCGACTTTTATTTTCTTTCCTTTAGTCGCTCTCGCTTTTTATTCTGTCTCTGTTCCTGTGATTGAATACAGTGCAATGTTTTCAAAATAAAGCTTTAGTTAAGTGAGCACACGGCGTGCGTGCTCAGCGTCTACAGCGTTTAGAGTCGTTCTGGTGAGGTTTCGTGTGGATGAAGACATTTCCTGAAACTTTACGGAAAAGTTTTTCCCCTCAAACGACAAAGAAAGAGATTGTTCCGTTCCGTCTTTTTACGTGTGGACAAACACTAGTCCAGTGGAGGAAATGACCTCAGGTCGAGCTTTTCCTGTCCTGTTCCACCTGCGTGAGCTCTCTGCCGCCAACCTCGGTTAAGATTTGCTGTGAGCTCAACCAATTACTAGTGTAAACACACAGCTTGTGTGTGTGTGTGTGTGTGTGTGTGTGTGTGTGTGTGTGTGTGTGTGTGTGTGTGTGTGTGTGTGTGTGTGTGTGTGTGTGTGTGTGTGTGTGTGTGTGTGTGTCTGGGGGGGGGGTTATCACCTCCATGAATCTCTGCCAGCAGTTCCCTCAGGCGGAGGTGGCAGGAGACACAGAGTTAACAGTGTATGTGTTAGATTTATGATGTCACAATCTCATTTATCAGAAACGTACAGAGTTCAGAAGCAGATGGTTTTCTCGCATGCAGCATGATTTAATACCCGCGTGTGTGTGTGTGATGTCGCGTGTGTGTGTGCAGCACGTACGGCTGTTGAGAGTGCACATTAATAAGCTGTCTGTTGAATTAGCGCCCGGGCAGGTGAGCTCGCACGGTGTGTGAACATCTGTGTGTGTGCTCAGGTGCGGCGTGTTTGAGCAGCGCGCGTGCCAGCGGTGCAAGTGTTGTTCCCTCTGGTTACATGTGTCTCACCTGTGGACCTGGAGCTGGATGAGACACATGTGCGTCACTGATGTCGCTCTGTGATGTGTGTTTGATACAGACCGATAAACACGGTGCCCACGGGTCCTGAGATCCTTGAAATTTTGTGAATTTTAATGTGTCATTTTTAAATTGAGTATAACTGTTCAACGCTTCGCTTCACATGCTTCAAACCTGGCAGATGACTTCGTAAGGACACCAGTGTGTGCAGTGCCGACTTTGACGCTGTTTGGATAAGAAATGCAAAAGCTTTCGGTAGAAATGCGACAGATATATCGTCACTGAAAGAGCCACAACTGTGCCCACAAAACACAAAGAAGTTGATATTTAGGTAAATCCATGTCTTTCTTGTTTGTTACGACACCACCTACTGTGTCATGCCCTGCATTGCTCAGTGTACGTGGACTAGGCCCGCGCAGGACAAACGTGGAGTCATCATTACTTGCAGTGTTGTGGACACTGTCTCTCTTTTTCTCCGTGCCGTTGACTTTTCGCAGAGATCCCAAGGACAATCAGTTGTCCAGATAAAAGTGGACGCCTCTCCCGTCTTGAGGCGTGTCGGAACAATTGGTCCTTGAATTTGAGGAAATTGGTCCCGGAGAAGACCTTGAAACGTACTCGAGTTTGATGACAACTCAGATGTGGGAGCCCTGTGTTTAGCTCTGATCAGACTCGTTCTCACTGAAGACGATAAACTCTGTTAAATATTGAGATTTTTAGACACACCTTTTCAGGATTCAAGTCTTTTTCACTACATCTACAGTTCGGCATTGTTCGCTTTGATTCTCGTGTCGGACGTCGCGCTTGTGACGACACTCTCTGACCAATCAGTGTCCGGCAGTCTGTCGACGTCCCATTTTAGCATCGGCTCAGCTCGCTTGGAACCTCGTCAGAGCAGGAACTAAAGAAAACACCGGGTACAGAGTAGAGCTTGAACTGTGCCATATGAATCCCAAGCTGTTAAATTAGGGTAAAAAAAAAAATCCTGCATAGTTCTGCTTTTAAAACATCCCGACTTATCTGCGTGTGTGTGTGTCTTTTCTGAGCAGCACTAACTAACTAACGAACGAAGCGTGACATTAATGTGTGGTTCAGTGCGGCAGGAACGCGTGCATTGTTCCGGCCTCCTATGGTAAAGAGGGACCTGAAGCTGCGGCCCGATCCTGATCTGGCTTCTTTATCCTCAGCTATAGTGACTCATATAATGAGATCACAGTGTACGGGCGACGGTAAATTACTTCTGTCCACAGGGAGTCAGAGCCCCTTTCAAGCAGGCAGCCACACAAGCACACGCTCTGTACATAGCAATTATAAAAAGTCCCTATGCCGTCTTTATTCTTTGTATTCGGGGGGAGCTTTATTTATTCACACCACGCTCTGATATTTAAATGCCCTCTCTTTCTATTAGAACCTGTTTGAGAGCAAATTTCCTTTGCTGCCGCTGCAGACTCTTTGCTCGTGCACTCAGACACATTATACTGTTGCACTGCCTCATTAAAGGCACATTCACATGTTCCCCCCTCGTTTCCGTTTAATCCTCCCATTACTTATTTACTTTGCTTAAGATTGCGTTCAAAAGTGATTAGAGTTAAACTTTCAAACTCTACCGAAACAGGGCGGCCACACAACGTGGAGCTGAGCAATAAATCCATATCACATCATGACATGAGGCAAGGCGTCGTCCTGTCATGATTTTAAATGAAGGCTGTTTCATTGTCATAATCATCATATTTCACACATTTGTGAAACACATTGAACTAAACACAACAAATGACATGTAGTTGACACAATTGTAATTAATGAAGTCACTTGATAGCACTTAATTATTTGTGTTATAGCAGAATTTGTGCAGCTTTATATCCACATGTATCTCAAATATATCAGGATATAGACCAAAAATATACCGATATTATTTATAATATGTACATATTGAGATGACTGTTTAATGAAGAAAACAGTTTTTTCAGTGTGGAAGAGTTGAATCTATATTCATTTATCTATATTAAATAGAGCCAATCTACATAAAACAGAATATTCCTGCTGTAGTTTTTATTTAGCACATTTTTTTTCCCCTCATTACCATAGTATTTACTACATTATAACTGCAGGAGTGTGTGCAATATGTTTTTGTATGTTTTCAACTGTGTTTTTTTTATTGACTTGTTGTATTAAATGTCCATGTTTTTAAAGTGGAAGACGAGCCGTGCTGTAGGGCATAGCTAATGGGGAATCCAAATAAATTGATACGTGTTTTTATCTGAAAATGTAATAAAAATATTATTAAAAAAAGTCAAAATAATAATAATAATAATGATAATCAGTCAGTCAGTCAGTAAGTCCCCTCAGGGAAGTATGTCTTCACTTAAAGTATAATAAAATGGATGTTAGTAATTTGTCAGTTTACTCATTTACATCTCTGAATTCAAATAAATCAAATTCTATATATTAAAAAAAGGACACCTGACCACTACACCAAAGGTCACGATCTCTGTTCCAGTTCATCTCGATGGAGGTTAAAGGTCAGGGCTCTGTACGGGTCAGTCAAGTTCTTCCACATCAAACTCAAAGTCGTCAAAACCGTGTCTACAAAGTTTAGGAAGCACGACATTGTCCAAAAACGTCTTTGGATGCTGAAAGTGTTAAGTTGTCCTTCACCGGAGACGAGGAGCCTGAAAACAATACTTAACAGGTGTGGACCAATCCTTTAGTCCATGTCGTGTAGACGGATATCAAACAAACACCTGGTGTCCACATTGCTGTGTCTTGAGTGGAGAGTTTTGGGAAATGTCCTTGTTTTTACTTTGAAAAGTCAAGGCTGTATTTTCAGAACAGGCAGGAAACCCGGTGACCTTGACCCTGATGCAGTTCTGCATATTTGCTTTCTGACTGGGCCTCGTCGCACTCATCACAGGTCGTCGAGCAGCTGTTCGTAAAGAAACCTGCTTTTATCTTTTATCTGTACAACTCTATGAAGCGCAAAGTGACCGTAAAGGATTTAAATGGCAAATTTAAATGGATTTAAATGGATTTAAATGGCAAAAACAAAGTCAAAATCTCACAAATTGAGATTTCCTGAACACACTCACACACAGATAGAAAATGATTGTTTTACAACAGCACAGTTTCAGGCACTTTACTCTTCAATATGAGAAGTAGAAAAATATGAGATTAAAGCAAACTGTACGTGCGAGTCAAATAAAATATAAAATGTGTCAAGTGTGAGGGCGCATAAACATTTTCATTTACAAAATCCACACAAAAAAATGCCTCATCTACATACTGCGACATGTGTGCGTCTTTACTCGCTACACTGTGACCTGAGACCTTCATGTGGAGGATAAAGTGGTAAAAGATGGATGGATGGATCCCGGATGGATCCAGTGAAATACATGTAGAGCTTTAATTGCGCCCACATACATGACATTACTGTAGCCCCTCAGGACCTCTGTGGAACAAGCGTCCAATCACAGACGAGATTCACACGTTTGTGATGACAGCTTCTCAGAACCATAATTCCTAAACGGTTGAATTGGGGGAAAAAGGAGCAGAAGAACTCACTCATTTTGACATTTCTACAGCCATGAAATCAAACTGAATCCAGGCGGCCTGATTATGGTGATTGGTCATAAGAGGGCTTATTACTATAGTACACTGTACACTGGGTCCAGGATTTCAGGAAGTCTTGTTGTGTTTTTCAGGCAGTTACAGCAGCAGCAGCAGGCGGAGCTGGAGGTTCACCAGAGAGACGGACTGACCGCCTACGATCTGTCCCAGGTAACACAAGGATGGACCTTTTGGACGTTTTTGTTTTTTTTTTAGCAATGCAGCAGACATTTTAGCGTTATGAACAAATTGTGACGACAACAAATAATCTGAAATATGTGCAAATAATTAGGCTTAAAATGAAAGAAGTGTGAGAGATCTGATGATTGTCAACACCTTCAAATCACCTCAGATACTTTACCGTGACATGACGACATC